>NC_081773.1:14617827-14625327 GCF_963082965.1 Carassius carassius | reverse complement strand
TCTTTCCCTTACTGTACCGAAAATGAACCGAACCGTGACTTTAAAAGCGAGGTACGTACCGAACCGTGATATATATATATATATATATATATATATATATATGGTTGTTTTTTTCCTAGTTTTAGTGATGTTCACACTTGGGTGATGCCTTTTGAAAACTTTAGAATCAGCTGCAGGGCGGGATTTGCGCTGATATATGTATGTATATATATGTATGTATACATATATACAGTATCTTGAACAGATGTACTATGCAATAATATTAGCTACATTTACATGGTTTTAATGCTTTCCATCCATCCATCTTCTTCCGCTTATCCGGGGCCGGGTCGCGGGGGCAGCAGTCTAAGCAGAGAACCCCAGACTTCCCTCTCCCTAGACACTTCCTCCAGCTCTTCTGGGGGGACACCGAGGCGTTCCCAGGCCAGCCGGGAGACATAGTCTCTCCAGCGTGTCCTAGGTCTCCCCCGGGGTCTCCTCCCAGTGGGATGTGCCCGGAACACCTTCCCGGGAAGGAGTCCAGGAGGCATCCGGAACAGATGCCCGAGCCACCTCAGCTGACCCCTCTCGATGTGGAGGAGCAGCGGCTCTACTCTGAGCTCCTCCCGGGTGACTGAGCTTCTCACCCTATCTCTAAGGGATCGCCCAGCCACCCTGGCTTTATAATCCATAATGCTTTATTATACTAATAGAAGAGCATTAACAACAACAAAAAATACATTACATGTATCAATAAGAGGTAATTTTTTTTTTTTAATGTTTTGAATTTATTGTTATGCGATATATTTTCATTTTAATTCTGTTGTGCTTTTAAATTCATAACTTTAAGTTATGTATTATTCTATTACAGTTTATGCTTCAGTATGTTTTTTTTTCAGTTAATCCCTGGTTTCAAACATGAAGGATTTTTTCTTAAACCTCAAATGTCCACTAACAGCAAACCCCATTGGTTCTTGCAAGTCATGTGATCAAATGTCATGATTTGAGCTTTGTGTTGACATATTTGATCAGAATATACCACTGCAGTCTGTCATCACTGCTTTCATGCCCTTGAGACCATTTTCAAAATATCTTCTGTGTTTCACAGGACAAAGAAACTCATAAAGGTTTGGAACGACATGAGTAAATTTGACAGAATTTTAAGATGTTAGGAGACTGCAAAAGATGTATTCTCAAAAAGACATCAGTATAAATAACCATTTGGTTAATCTGTTTTTTTCATTCTCAACCACAGTTGCCAAGGTGATTTAGTTGTGACTGTGCACCACATGCCCAAAGCCAAAAATTATCAGTGTCTGATGAATGATGCAGGGCTGCAGGTCAGGACCATGGCAGGAGCTCAGTTTTGGGAGAGGATTGCGAAGATCTGCGGGCCGCTGATATGGGAAAACCCCAGTGTAAACACACACTCCTCTAACCCAATCAGCCACACTTTGAAATCTGTCTGAATGTCACCTGTGTTGCTAACAGCAAGTTTCTGATTGGATGTGGGTGTGCTTAGACAAACCCTGATAATAACATTAGCACAAAGACACATCTGTCGTATGGCATTTTACACCCCCCCCCCCCCCATCAAATTAGACCTGGCGATCCTGAGCACATCCACTACATCAACTTTATGTCAATCAAGCCATTACAAAGGATCCAAATGCTTCCTGAAGCACAGAAATGGCAATGTAACATCTGACATATGTGTTTTTTCGACAAGAATAATTGAAGTAGAAATTGAATCAAGTCTCAATCAAAAATTCATCACTGTTACTCACTATTGCTCGGAGACATGTTTTAAATGCACACCCGGGACCCGCCAGTGACAATCAAACTAAGCCAAAGTGTCAAACTACATTAGGCACCACGCCGCTGGCACACGAAAACTCTTGCATTATGAATTTAAATAGCAAAATTGATAAATAATAGCCAACTTATGTATGTAATCAACCGTGCTAAAAATATACTTCTCTGAAATGTTAACTATGAAACCTCTGATAACTCTACTAAAGGTTAACAAATTGAGGTGCTTGGTATTCATTGTCAGATCCATTTTTTAAGGTCAAAAAGTAGAGAAAATACATGTAAAGTATGGTTGGAAATAAGTTTTTAATAAAACATTCTTGGTCAGATTAACATTAATGGTCAGAATGTGCGCTCTCTTAGAAAAAAAAAAATGACATTATTAAATTATGGTCTAAAATGTTAATGTAGAGATGATAATGACGGTGATTACATATCATAATGAATAAGCACAGATCTTCTTCGCCATCATAATCATCATCTTTTATTAGTGGCTGAAGAAGTTCTCCAGATATTTAGTTGTCTACATACTGAGTTAAGCATCAGGCTTTTTCATGTGAAAATAACCCACTGCGTGATTAATATCTTAAAGAATGTGTTCCAAATTAACACATTTTAAAAAATCAAAATATGCTTCATTTACTTTAATCATTCCAGCACTTCATCTTGATTAGAGTTTTCGAGATTAATGAGATAAAAACATGTAAAGAACCAAATCTACATATTATGACTGATAACTCGAACATAAAATATAGACATTTTATATAAAACATACAGATGGATCATAAGATCAGTTTAAAAATACATCTTGGATGATTTTATAGAAACCTAGCTGCATCTCACACCATATTTTTTGATGTCATTTGACAGAACTAGAACAGAACATTTTTGCATGTTGTTAATTAATGTGACATCACACTCCGGTTGCACTCTTCACTTTAGCTGGTCTGTAGACCAAACAGATGTTCTCAAGTCAGTTGCATAACAAGTAAAAACATGTATGCTTCTTTTTTTTTAAATCAGTCTAGTATTTTAGATACAAATACCCACAGATAAGCTGAACATACATCATTTAACCAATAATGTATGTCTAAATCTGAATTTCTGGCACAGGATTCACAGGATTTTGCATGAGGCCATGTGATTTTTCTTCACCATAAGTTCACACATCAAGGCAGTCATGGAGGTAAGAGGAGACGCAGGCTGTATGTTACTCTGTCCTCCCTATCATTGATTTCACTTCTTTTTTCATTTGTCCTCGCAGAGGCCATTATTACATTTATAGCTGTTTTTATGGCCCACCGAAGACTGCTGACTACACTGACAACCACCAGACCTCTCTCTGTCTCCCTCAATGAATAGATTCAGGCCCCTCTAACTAATGAAATATTAAATTTCCATGTAACTCAGACCCTGAAAAAATAATCTTAGGAGTGTTTAACAAACAAAAATACTTTATTTTACTCTGTTTCAGCCAGCTGATAATAGTTCCTCGACACCAAGATGAAGCTTCTGCCACATTTGAAGAGCGTTAATGAGCGCACTGGAGCTCTCTGTATTGTGTGTTATTAATAGAGCTGCAGCAGGGATCGTCCCGTTCACACTCACTCACTCCATCGCTCTCCATCAGATGAACTGCGTGTCGTTGTTCTGAAACATTCATAAATGCGCAATGGCGAAGACCGCCTCAGCAGAAAGTGATGACAAGCCACAGTGAGAAGTGATGACATGTTACATATGCCCGCTAGCGTCGGCCGCGCAGCCATCAGCTGATAGCATGCTACCCAGAGAGGTATTAATAATCATCTGTGCGCATGAGAGAGCGATTCATGTGTCTCGTTCACGCTTAGCCCTAATCATGTACCATTTACTTAAGTTACCTGCCACTTTCCACAAGCAAGGTATAGAAAAAAGGGCCTGTAAAATAAAATGGAAATAATTTTCTTTCTCTTTTCAGTAAATGGTCATGCTGAAAGGTTTGAAAGGATGTTACCAGTTTCAGATTTTTATGTTATGTTTGTCAAGGTTAGTTTATGAAGTTTTTTGCACCAATTAGGTCAATTTTTTATCCTAATTTTCATTTAAAAAAAAATAAATGTCAACTGCCAGCGCCATTATCTCTTGCAGAAACTGAAGTAAACACCCACTGCTGTGATTGGCTAACTTTACCGCTCTGCATCCATGCCCTACTTTGCAGCATATATTGTGTTTTGATACTCAAAATGCCAAGTACTTTGATAAATTAGATAAATGTTTGAGCTGGAATCAGAACCTGAGACAAAAGAAGTGGAAACAAAGCAAGTGTGGTAATTGCTTTTGCTTCTTAATTGCTTATTTTTTTTGGTATAGTTTTAAAAGTATTATTATTACTTTTGATATTACAAAAGATGCTGCATGTATCCAGGTACAAACTGATTTAATTAGCAACACTCAAACAGTCATGCACTTGATGTCTTAATGGCTTTAAACATTGGGTTGGCGGTTATAACAAGCAGACTGTAATTTATTCAAAATACTTAACCTGCGTTGCCTCTTGAGGACAAAATGCTTGGCACTGCCTTACCTTTCAGTACAATTAATTTTGAAAAACCAACAGCATGTTAAGAATAATTCACAAAAGTCCATTGTGAAAAAAAAATAAAAAACATTATCTCTCCATTACTCAGGCATGCATATTTTTTGGAGGTACATTTTCTTTAAATATCAAAAACATATTTATCATACTTCTATTCTCCAATCCAATTCTCCAATGAATCCAATTATTGCTATTAATAAATCATTAGCTATGACTTTTGCCTCAGTAAACTATTAATTTGCTGCTTATTAATAATTAGGGTAGTTGTTAACTTTATGTGTTGGGTAGACTTTTAATAGGGATGTAGAATATGATCATTGCAGGATATGTGCTCAATAAACACTAATAAACAGCATATGTTAATTATATACATGCTATTAACATATGTTAATAATAGACATGCTAATTAGTAATTAATTAATAGTAAAATTTGATTACTATACTAAAGTTACCAACATTATCATTATATTTTATGACCCCTTTAAGTGATTTTATAACATATCACTGCATCAAAGTGTTAAAGACATTTAAAGCATGCACGTTTTTATTTATTTATTTAGTTAGTTTTATATTTTATTTTATTTTTTCATGCTACGTTCATTTGTAAGTTAAGTTTTAAGTTAAGTTTTGTAAACCTGTCTTAGGGTTTATGGAAAATTAAAAAAAAAAAATAGGATTTATTCTCTTTCATGCTTTAAAAAGCTGCAAAAATCTCAAGCTGTTAGCGCTTGAGCTTTTTACATTGAATTAATTTGACATATTAAAAGGTGTTAAAGTAGGATTTCACAGGCCTAACTGTTCTTTTTGTCTTTAATTCTGAGTTTATTCAAAAAAAAAAAAAAATCAGCACACCATAAAGTCTGTCTTGACTAAATCCTCTGCACAGAAATTTTCTGTTCTTCACTTAACACTATTTGTTGTGTAATGTAGATTTAAACAGAAAATAAGTTAATTCCACAACTTTGCTCCACATAAACAGCCGCTTCTTTGGACATATCATGCAAAAATGACCAGGGAATGTCGACAGATCTGGTATTTTTGCATTATGTGGTCTTAACATCAAAGCGGAAAGACTGATCTAACACACTGATCTACAGCAGATTCATGTTAATATATATGTTCAGGTGCCTTAATTACTGGGATGTTTGCTATAAAAAAATTCTATATTAAGTTCTAATCAAAATTATAATGAAGATGAAGCACTGAATACATACCTTTAATTACACTGTGATTTCTATGGTGCTTTATTGATGGTGAAGTCTTTGTTTTACATACATGCCCACACATCACACACAAGCTACTATTCATAATTTTGTCTTCGATAATTATGCATAGCAGCACAAGGAAAGGCTGATTTGGGTCAATGTCCTGGGCAAATTCTCAACCTGACTGATCTGAACAGTGTCTGGTTGTCATGGGAACACAAGGAGCTGTGATCACAGTTTCTTGCTAAAACAATTTTTTCACAAATGTCCTGTTCACATGAAGGGCATGTTTAACCTTTTTTTTGTTCTACCTGCCTGAGATTCCTTAGAATCCACAGACAAATAATTATTGACATAAATAAATTTCTTTGGCGTGGAATTTTTCTTGCCCAAATAACATATCCTAACAAATATAATGCTATACATTTATGAAGGAATGAAAAGTAGGCTATATCAAAACTTGCCAACGTCTTTTTTTTTTTCAAAACTCTCAAGAGATCTTATACAAATTCCTTTGCTGGAAGTGCTAGTTCGCCAAAAATGGAAGTTCATCTTGTCATTCCTAATATGTATTTATTTTCTTCCTTGGAACAAAATTTAGAAGAGCATGTCTGGTGTGAATATTCGGAATGAGATTCAAGTTACATGAGGGTGAATAAATAATGATGTAAAGTGGTGGGTGAGTAGATGATGACAGAAGTTTTGTAAATCAGAGCAGTGAGTCACAAAAATGCAACAAAAGCTTGTTTGGGCAAATATTTTTGGAGTAATTTGATTTGCAGGCTAATAATCATGAGCTCAGCAGCCGTGTCTTTGCCCCCAACCCACATGCCACATGGGAATCATGGGAAAATAATGTCGAGGGCTTTCTGTTCCCAACGCTGATCATATCAAGGCACAGGAAATGGCATTCTGGGTAAAAGCCAGTGCCATGGGGACTGATTGGGACAGTGTGTTTGTGTGTGTGGTACTGTGAGTCCGTGGCACCAGACAGTGATGTTGTTTTGGGACAGATACTGTACCACCGAACAAGAGGTGATTTGACGAGGTGACGTCTCTAGAGAGATTAATGAACAAGGCAGTGACACAAAATGCCCCAGTCCCATCTGTGAGAGTGTGTGTGTACGTTATGTTGGCCTTGAGTCATTTTCCACACAGGACCCAAACGTCTTACCTTCACATTTATGATCTTGAAACAATTATCCCAAAATGTTGCATAAATAGATTTAAGGACCATATGTGTGTGTAGAGCTGGGGACTTTCAACACAACTTTCCGTTAAGCTGCTTTAATTTTCACCTCATCACACACACGCTAAATTTACAGAAAGCACAGATGGCAGGAGCAGAGCGCAGCTGTATTCCTTTGTTTCTGATCTCTTCAATCTAACTTTATTTGCTGCTCAATTTGTGGCACTAGATTCATATTCTGCTTTCAATTTCCAGTACACACCTGCCCCCGCTCCTTACCCACTGCACTGTAATTTTTTTTTTGGATATGCTTTAAACGTACAGTAACAATTGCAGTTATATATCCATTGTTTAAAATACAGCACAGGGCATTTATAAGCTAATTATACAGGTTTCAGTCCAAGCAGGTCTTATACTTAGAGAAAACTGTCTGTTAGTCGTTAGCAGCGGCTGACTCAGGACTCTCCTAAAGCACATGCTTTGAAATCTGCCAACTTTGATCATAGTCCCACACTTTTCTTGAGGCTGGTTGCATCATTTGTGCATAATGTAAGGCTATAGTTATGGCTTTGATTTATATAGTATGCACATTCCCTTTCACAACGTATTTGCAATGGCCACCAGTAATGGAATATGATTTGTTTGATCCAGGTGATGCTAACCAAACCATGGGTGAAATCAGCTGTATTGATCCGTGTCAAAGGTCACGTGTTAAACCCAGATGCACAATCAGCTCTGGA